>NC_081521.1:41673594-41703594 GCF_030273125.1 Centropristis striata | reverse complement strand
GACGTTCCACCTGGTGGTTCTATGTGTGTTTAGGAGCCGGTTCCATAAAGTCAAACACCAAATAAACCAGGCTGATGTCCAACTGTCTGCCTCCTTTTCAGCTACTTCACTTCTAGAAAGATAATTCAACCAGATAGTCCCAGCAGCATACGCTGTGATAATAACTCAGCATATAGCTGATTATGTTGAATTTGCTTTATGGCAGTAGTTCTCAACCTTTTTGAGTCGCGACCCCCAATTTAACATGCATGTTGTCTGTGACCCCCGCTCACTGAACACAATCTCACACGCACAGTTCAGATCACCCAAAAAAGAAACAAAATGACCAAAAAAGACAGAAAATGACAAAAAAGACAGAAAATGACTAAAAAAAGACAGAAAATTACAAAAAAAGGAAACAAAATGACAAAAAAGAAACAAAATGACCAAAAAGACAGAAAATGACTAAAAAAAGACAGAAAATGACAAAAAAAGGAAACAAAATGACAAAAAAGACACAAATTGACCACAAAATGATCAAAAAAAGACACAAAATGACCAAAAAAAGAAACAAAATTACCAAAAAGACAGAAAATTACTAAAAAAAGACAGAAAATGACAAAAAAAAAGGAAACAAAATGACAAAAAAGACACAAAATGACCAAAAAGACAGAAAATTACTAAAAAGACACAAAATGACCAAAAAAAGGAAACAAAATGACAAAAAAGACACAAATTGACCACAAAATGATCAAAAAAGACACAATATGACAAAAAAAAAGACATTAAGTGACCAAAAAGACTAAAACACATGAACACTTTAACACAGTGGAGACAGAGCTGACTTCCTAAATGATTTGGCGACCCCCAGAAATCATCTCGCGACCCCAATTGGGGTCCCGACCCCAAGGTTGAGAATAGCTGCTCTATGGAACAGAATCAACTAAAGATATGTCAGACGAACCAGAATAAGCTTGATTTATTTGGTAAAGAGGCCTCAGTAACACACATTGGTATATGAGTTAGATCTGTCAAAACTGCAATGCTAACATTAAATAAAAACGCCTGTGTGGTTAAAGTTGTCCCTCTGTGTCAACATTATAATAATTTAAATCCTAAGTAAGCATAACCACATATTATCAAGCCCAGTCAACAAATGTTCACCAGATTTATGACAAGAACAAGAAACATTTTTAGACACTTTTTTTTATTTTATTGGTGCTGAGATGAAATTTCCTAAAGTTAATAAATTGATGTATGTGTTTTTTAAAATGTTTTACCAAGTTAGCTAAAATCAACTGCTATCAGACACGAAGAAGCTCCTCCAGTTATTTACACTGTCACAAAACATTTACAGTGTTAAACGTTCTGTGGACGTCACAGATAAAGCAACAGACGATAAAAACACTTTGTCCATGAAGAAACATTGTGACTGACAGGAAAGCAGCACCATGACGGATAATAATACTGGCTGGCATTATGTAGTGTTAAATGTGTCTGACAAACAAAAACCTGGTTAAAATGTTGCACTGACTTATGAATTTAGTTCATCTTTACAAATACAGATAAACGTCTGTACACACTGGGCTTTCAGTGAATTCTGGGCTCTTATTTGTTGCCTTGGCAGATAGTGTTTGGTATTGTAATGGTGAGTGCTGGTTGGATGAACTTGAATACACTTCTGAGATGAAACTACTGGATGGATAACATGCTTTGCATACACATCTTGTCTGACAGCATGGAACTGGAGCTATGTGTTGATAGATTAGTTTGTCCAAATGTATTAAAAAAATAAAAGCAGGAAGACGAGCTTGGCCACGAGCTCGATAGAAGGAAACACGGACAGAAGTCATGCAGCCCAAGAGCTCAGCTGGTTAAAGGAACACTCCACCGTTTTTTCATATTAAAACATGTTATTGGGTCAAGTAAGACGAGTTGATACAGACCTCTTGCGTCTCAATGCGTGCACTCAATCGCCCTGGCGCGCGGCGCCACTTGGCTAGCACTTAGCTTAGCCCAGTTCATTCATTAGGATCCAAACAGATGGACAGTTAGAAGCGACCAAACTCCTCCACGTTTTCCCTATTTAAATACAGCTACACGAGTAGTTAAACCACCAAGTATGGCGACACAAAATAAAACGTGGCGCCTGAAAAATCTTCTCCCCTCAGGAGTGATGATATTACTGCGCCGAGTCGAAGTGCTCCCAAGTGCTATTCCGCCATTCATTATAGTTCTCCTTTTTATCCGCTTAGAAAAGCGCCACGTTTTATTTTGTGTCGCCATACTTGGTGGTTTAACTACTCGTGTAGCTGTATTTAAATAGGGAAAACGTGGAGGAGTTTGGTCGCTTCTAACTGTCCATCTGTTTGGATCCTAATGAATGAACTGGGCTAAGCTAAGTGCTAGCCAAGTGGCGCCGCGCGCCAGGGCGATTGAGTGCACGCATTGAGACGCAAGAGGTCTGTATCAACTCGTCTTACTTGACCCAATAACATGTTTTAATATGAAAAAACGGTGGAGTGTTCCTTTAACAAGATCACAACCTGCAGGACGGGGAAATGTTTAGTTCACTTGGCTCAATGTGGCATTTAAAATGCTTTTCAAAATAAAGGTCTACATTTCTCCCATGCTAAGGCCAACATGACAGACAAGATGCACAGAATAAAAAAAGACCAAATCTGCTCGAGGGTGACCATGCAGACAGCAAATAAGTTCAGATATAGATATATTCAAATAACGTGTTCATTTGAATTCAGTGTTACAGAAAAAAAAGAACTTTCACTGGAACAGAAATTAACAGCTGTTAGAAGAGATACTTATTCAACTCCTGCCATGGACATTCACAGGTGTAAATACAGTTATTTATAGTAGGATTAGGGATTAAAAGCTTTTCCTTGTGATAGTGTCATCATCACATAACAGGAGCAACAACAATGGCTTGATTCTGTGTAATGTGCCTTCAGTTTCCCTCATAGACGTTTGACACAAAGTTGTCAGTGGCTGAATGAGTCATTTAAGCCTGTGATTACATTTAAATATAGAACAAGTTATTTATTGAAACACTAGGCCTGATTTCATTTGTTTATTTGAGTTATCAGATGTTCATCAAGTCTGATTTAGTTCATGAGCCAGTTAGAATAGTAACACATGGTTTGGTTCATTAAACAGAAGATTTCACTTCCTACAGATGTTTAACAAGATGACACTCTTATTAATGCAACTCCACCAACCTTAGAGTTATGTTTTTATATTTTGTGTTTTATTACAGGACCAGTTTTTGACACCAATCAAAAGAGAGATTTGACAGAACTCTTGACACTAAAAGTGAAATTTGATTAAAATTGTTATTGCGGATCTAAAAGCAAAACATTTGAATTTGTGAACAAAAATAATACATTACTTAATGATTTTTATTGCAGTGTCAATAGTTTTGCACTAAGATCTATTTTTCCAATTGCAGTGTGGAACTGCTTATGTTTTATTACATTTTAAAGAAAAAAAATAACCCTACTTTTATGATGTGATCATTGATTTTGAAGCGTACATCAGTTGTGTTTGTTCACAATTACATTTTGACTTTCTTTATAACTTCTGCCAAAGATCCAAATCATATCTAGTGACTGATAAGGCCTCAGGAAGCTCAGACATCCCATTACAGAAACCATTGGTCAGTCTTCCAGTGTTCCTGTTTGTCCTGAAACAACACTGCTGTTATCTCCAGCAACATGCCTGTACCAATGGATTTATGCTAGCAGTGCTCAGACGCTGTGCATGCTGGGAGAGGCTCCAGCCCCCTGCCACCCTGGACACGAGAAGTGGTTAAGAAAGATGTTTGGAAATGAAACGAGTCACTCCAACGCTGAGCTCTAGCACATATTTAATTGTGGGAGGAGCCTTGTGTCTGTGTGGTGCAGCAGACCTCCCCCAGACTACCATCAGTGGGCTCATGAGTCAGTAAAGTGAGCTAGCCTTGCAGGACTTGGTGAGTAGCAGGGGTTCTGAGGGAAAGGTGTCAGTGCTTCTTCTTCTTCTGTTCTTGGAGAGTGTGCTGGAGCTCTCTGAGGTTCTCCGACAGCAGCTCCACCTCGTCCAGCCGGCCGCTGAGCTTGGCATCAAAGATGTACGCTCTAATGTTGTCGATCTGCTGCAGCAGCAGCTCTTCTTCTATCACGTCCACGTCGGGCAGAACCTCGTCGTCGTCCCCGTCAAACGGGTTGGTCGACACTTCTGTAGAGTTCCCAGAGGCCTCCAGGAACGGGTTTCCCGTCTCATCCTCCTCCTCGAAGGGGTTTCCGGCTGCCGCCTCGGCCTGCTTGTCCTCCGACACTTCTTCTTCTTCTTCTTCTTCATCGAATGGGTTGTATTCTTTCTTCCCATTGCTAACCTCCTTGTGCTCCTTCTTTATGTCCTCAAAGAAGGGATTGGATGGATCCTCCTCAATGGGAGTAGAGTCCTCCTCGTCGAAGGGGTTGAGGGAGGTGTTGTTCTGCCCCTCACCACCAGGGGGAGTCACGTGCCCGCCTAAGCTCCTCAGCCTGGGAGGAGACTCCTCCTGGCTGGTGAGAGCAGGGAATGCTCTGACAGAGGACGGACTCCTCTCAGCTTTTGGAGTCAGGTCCCCATCTTCAGCGTCGTCGTCTCCTTGGGGGGCCCCTGCAGGGCTGACGGACAGCGTCCCCTCCCAGGTGTAGGTGGGCTGTGCGGAGCCCCCCGTTGGGCCCCAGCGCTCCCGCTCCTCGCTCTCCCGGGCTTCCAGGCGCTCCAGCTGCTCCTGCTGCAGGCTCTCCTGGTCGGCCAGCTTCTGGGAGAGCTGGATGGCCAGGCTGGTCTGCTGCTGGTCGTATTCATCCTGCAGCTGGCGCAGGTTCTCCTCCAACATGGCCACCTCGTCTGCCCGCTGGGCCACCCGGGCCTGGCGGAGGAATGACTGAATGTTCTCGATCTGCTGCAGGAGCGGGTCCTCCAGCTCGCTGCGTGTGTGGACGGCGTCTGCGGAGGGCAGCCAGCCTCCTGCTTTGGTCATGCGTGGCGCTCTGGGGGCCTGGGGCAGCTCCCCGTTGGTACTGGGAGGTGGACGGGTTTTCTCAGACTCCTGTTTCCTCTTCAGGGCCTCCTGAGAAGAGAAATATATCAAGTATGAACATTCAGGAAGTCCCTATGTGTTTGTGGAGAAATAAACAGTCAACAAGCTCACCAGTCTCTCTTGTTGGACTCTCTTTTCTTGTTCTTGTTTCCTCTTTTCTTTCAGCTCTTCATATTTATCTTTCGTTGGTAAAGACATGAGACCTAACAGTTTCTCCTAAAACAAGGAGGACATGAGGAATGTGTAAATCAGGGAAAAGGGATCAAAGGGAAGCAGCTGTACACTAGATATAACAGAATGATGATTGGGAAGATGCTTTGTTTCATGTTGAGGAATATGTGAACTTCACCTGGACAAAAAGCGTGGCTGTGTAGCGGATCATCTTCTGCAGCTGGAGGGCTTTGGGGCGCGGCGGTGGATCGACTTTAGCTCCTAGTGTTAAAATCTTTTTACTGAAAAGAAAAACAGAAAACTCCATTTCACCTTTTTTTAAAACTCAACATTTGACAAACATGACAGAGGACTGAAACAGTCATTAAAGAGGGACATTACCTCAGGGCATCAATCAGCTCGTAGTATTTCTGCACTTCCAGTCTCAATCCACCAGCAGTGTCAAGGTTGTATGTAGTTTCTCCAGCACTGAAATCACACAGCCATGACTCTCACATCAAAGATTAGTTCTATTTTCTATCAGACATGCTTACTAAATAACTTTTTGCTTTTTAAATGTGTCTCACTTGAGTGACTCGGCCATCCTGATGTATTCTGGAGCCCTTTCATCCACCTTCTCCATGCACATCCTCAGCCTCTGGCAGGAAGACACGTTTTGAGCAAGTGAACAACAGGAAAGCCCAAAAGACAAAACACAGAATGACGGGAAGGATACAACAGTGTAAACTCAAGACCGCTTGAAAAGAAAACAGAAAATCAACTGCAATACAGAGGGAACAACAGAAGAGAGAGTCAAATGGAGTGATTTTTTTGTAATTTGAGGCTCCGTTCACACGAGGACGGTCTGAACAGAAGACGCAAAAGTGGCGTCTCGTCTTCACTTTTTATTCCTCGTTTAGACGAGCGTTTTCAGGAGGAAATCTGCTGCATACGGTGACGCAAAAGTGTGTGAAATGTGATTGTATGCAGCCAGGCGGCATCACTTAAAGCCATAAGAGCATCTTTGGGCATGCAGAAGTTTTCACGCCACACATTTTCATCAGCTACTCCTTCCACAAAGTTCTCCTCCATCACTAGATCTCCCAGGTCTCGTTCACAGCCGTCTGGCTCCTCCCACCAATCGCTGCATCCAGAATGTGATGGAGGTAATTCCAGATCCTTCTCTGTTCACTAATACTATCTGTACATATCCTGGACATTTGGTGGAAAGACTCCTGTAAGTTTATTAGAGCTGCCAGAGCAGCTTGAAGGTCCCACCATGGAAATAATCCCACGTTTCTTTATTTCCTGTCCTGGAGCATGTATGTGACGTAAACACATACGTGACGTGAGCAGATCAGATCAGAGTTTTGTGTCTTGTCAGTGTAGACGACACGCTACGGAGGAGAGGATCTAACTTTTACACTTTGGAGGGTGGTTTCAGATTTTTGCGTTTTTAAGCCCCAAAACGCCGTCACCGTCTAAACGAAAGGCACTTCCCATAAAATATGTTGTCGTTTTTACCCGCGAGCGTCCTGGTGTGAACGGAGCCTGACTATGTGATTGTTTGAGCCAACCTCGTAGAGTTTCACTATATCCGGCGTGTGGTCCTTCTCTTCCAGCTTCTGCTGTCTCTTCAGTAGTGTGTCCATACAATGGTGACAGCAGCGAATCTTCTCGTCGTCTTTCTCCTCCAGCATGGAGGTGACGCTGCTCAGGCTGCTGATGCTGCCTCTCCTGGAGCCCATCCCGCCGCCGCCGCCTCCTGCTGGGGGAGACTGGGACTGAAGGGGGCTCCCGGGCACACACAGGGCCTCTCGGGTCCCACTGATCAGCTTCTCTGTCAACAGACAAAAGGCAAATCCCACAGCATTGAGACACATATCATCACCCTGTTAAAATAATCACCTCACTCATTTTTTTTCAAGTTTTGCAGGAAACACAAAAAACTTCACCAAGAGTGTCACATATGACATTTATTGATCATTTCACTCAAAAAGGATGTAACAAATGATGGCTGTTGGCATAATAATAATAACACTGTGTGTAAATTATGTAACTTAAGAGAAATAAATGACTTTGTGACTTAAGCAAGATATGGTAACACTTTATTTTGAAGGGGTCTACATAAGAGTGACACAAGCCTGTCAGAAACATGACATGACAAGTATCATGAGCATTAATGTTACTGCAAAGTGTCATTAATGTTCATGACACATCCCATGTCATGTTTATGACACGCTCATGTCACTCTTATGTAGACACCTTCAAAATAAAGTGTCACCATATCTTGCTTAAGTCACAAAGGCATGTTCAAAAAATTGCCTAAGTCACATTTTATTTTGACTTAGGCATAATGAATACGCCTAAGTCACACACTTGACATAGGCCACTATCTTAAATGGGTAAAATCACATGATCTGATCAACTGAGGATGGAGGAGATTCTACCATAGGTGGCTATGAGGAGATGATTTAGGCAAAAAAACCCACATTTTGACAAAAAATGATGATTATTTTAACAGTGTGACGATATTAAAAACTTGATGATATCTTCTTTTTTTCAAAGATTTAGTTTATACGTACGAGCCAAAGGTAAGGGGACGAACTCCATGCACTTCCTACACATGATGGAGCCACAGAGGCGACAGTGGTGCCGCCTGTTCCGGATGTTGAACTTGTTCCCACAGTCAGGACAGAACGGGACGTCTGAGTCATTGACCCATGACACCACGGACTTCTCAATGGCTAGAAAAGAGGAGGGACACCCATCAATTTATAATATTACACATATCATATTGAGAAACACTAAAGTTGTAATGAAAACATGGGCAAACCTCTTATTTTGGCGGTATCCGAGTTGACCCTGTCAAACGATGTCAACTGAAACAGTAAATGAGTTCGTCACGCTCAGGTGTAATGAACAATAACAAGACATTTATGGTGTGAATGAGTTTTAATGTGTGCTAGTGTATGCAAACCTTTTCCAGTCTAATGATGAGCTTGTTGACCTCGATGACATAGTGGTCTATCCTGGCTGCACGGTGCTTTTTAAAGAAGTCCAGGTGACTTCTGGTTGCTCCTACAGAAGCAAAGAGAATAGAAACCGGAGGAGTTTCAGATCAGAATCAGAATCAGAATCACTTTATTAGTCCCTTGAAGGGAGATTTGTTTTGCAGCAGGACACACAAGACAAGGTACACAACAATACAAGACAAGGTACACAACGATAACATAATAAGACCCAATAAATATCTAATAAAACACAGTCAAAGAAACGCCATACGTTATATAAAATCACTGACACATGTTCGTTGCAAAGCTGATACCCCTAAATGGAGAGTTACTACCTAGTATAGGTAAAAAGTGCAATGTGCAGATGTGCAAGAAACAGACTTGTGAGCAATGAGCAATTTGAGGGCTACTTTCTGTTAGTTAAATAAATGTCAGTTGGTATAAATGAGACCTTGAGACCTTGACCTATGACACATCAAGCCCGCAAACAAAAAGGTGGAGAATTTATTTATTCTATTATTATTTATTATATATATTTTTTTATTTATTTATTTATTTTTTTATATATATATTTTTTATTATTTATTATATATTATTTTTATTTTTTTTATTATTTATTCTATTATTATTTATTATATATATTAATTTATTTATTCCCCCCCATTGTCCACACTCACCCAGTTCCTGAGGCTCCCACATGAAGGGGTCGTAGAAGGACTCGTAGCTGCCCGTGTCCACTCTGTCCTCTCCATCCCGCTTCAAAAACTTGTCTTTGGCTTTCTTTGCTTTCTGAACCAAACCTGTGCACAAAGAGAATGAGGAACCAACTACCTCTAAGTCTACAATAACATCAACTCATTTACAGTCTCATCATAATTTATTTGCATGTCTGCGTTTCCAGCCAACATTCTCTCTCTTGCTGCATCATTTTCCTGTTTCGTCTACTGTCCCTCTCTGCAGCAGAATAAGTTGCCAATTCATCCTGGCAACATTTCCCCTGGTCCAACACTGCAGTGCTGCTATATCACACTGAAACTGGACCTCTGAATCTGCTTTTTAATAATGCCTTTACTGTCTTTTTGCAAAACCAGTCAGCGCAAAGTTCTCTTTGATTCTTTAGACTAGAATGAGATAAGATCCTGTGGTCTATGTCTAGTACCTTCAGGTTTAATGCACTTATGTAAGTCGCTTTGGACAAAAGTGTCTGCTAAATGACATGTAATGTGATGTAATAAGACTCAAATGACTTTGTGGTGCTAAGCAGCAGAGTCCACAGCTACAACCAACAGGACTCACTCTTGAGCTGTCCCCGAACATGGCGGTCGTCCCCAGAGTGCTCCTCTTCGTAGTGGTCCTGGAGTTGGTAGAATGACTGAAGATCCTTCAGGCACAGTGGGCAAAGAAAGCCCTCCTTCACTTCACCTGTGCCCTCAAAGGGGGGCGGGTAACTGGAGGCCATGACAGTTGTTGGAGAAGAGACGCAAGCTGGGAGATTCTTGCTTCAGTCCACATGTCACGGGGTCTGCAGCCCCCCCCATAACACCTCCATCCTGGGACCCTGGAGCAGACTGAGGCTACAAAACAAAACCAATACATCACATTCCACATACTTTGGTTTCACATATTCACCAACAAGCTCAAAAAAACTTACTTGATTCCTGTGGTCTATGTCTAGTTCCATCAGGTTGAATGCACTTATTGTAAGTCGCTTTGGACAAAAGCGTCTGCTAAATGACATGTAATGTAATGTAATGTAAAAATAGATTTAAAAACGTGTAATGAGTTTTTTTTAACCAAATCTGGTCATTATGCAAATCTAATAATTTGACTTTTATGCGACTAAAACATGGGAGGAAGGGCTGACAGGGCAGAACAAGCATTACAGTAATAGCTAACAGAAATATACATTAATAGAGAATTGTGCAGCTGAACTATACGTGGTATAAATGAATAGAATTGTGGGACATTATTACACATGTATAGATTTAGGGTAATTATCGTGTTATAGTGCTTTAATGCATAAAGTAACAGGCTCAAATAAAGCTTCCTATCCTTTTTTTAAAAGTTTAGCTTATAAACTAGCGTTTCTGCAGACAGTTTAATGAGTTGCACAGCAACAAACACGTCACGATGATCAGAGTGGCTTGATATTCTCGATCTCATGCATGTAAATGAAACAAAATGAACTTTAAACGCTACATTGTTACCAAGTAAATGAGCTGAGAGTTCATTCAGCCCCGCAGCCAGAGGAGACACGCCTAACAGGACGATCAGGACACTGCTCTGACTGGGTTAGGATCATTTCAGGCGACATAGCTGCATATAAGTGAACTATATACAGTTATACAGTTCATTCTTTATGTTAGGTTAGCGGCGGAACACTGAATGTAGCGTTAGCTGCAGGATGCTAACAGCATGCTAACAGCAGCTCTCGCCTTTTTTAGCCATCGTTGTTCAGAACAAATAACCTCTAACTTCACAAAAACAACAACTGGCGCATTAATCAACACGATGGATCTGTTATACTTACAAATGGATCCAATAATAATAACAATGTGGTGACAGTTTGGGTTGTTGACAGCTCGACAGCAGCAGCTGGTCATGTGACGAGCATCCAGGCGGTACGGGAGGAGGAGAGGGACAGACGGGACGAAAGGCGAAAGAGCTGGGCGGCACTGTGGCAGAGCATAGATAGATAGATAGATAGATAGATAGATAGAGAGATGGATAGATAGATAGATAGATAGATAGATAGATAGATAGATAGATAGATAGATAGATAGATAGATAGATAGATAGATAGATAGATAGATGGATAGATAGATAGATAGATAGATAGATAGATAGAGAGAGAGAGAGAGAGAGATAGATAGATAGATAGATAGATAGATAGATGGATAGATGGATAGATAGAGAGAGAGAGAGAGATAGATAGATAGATAGATAGATAGATAGATAGATAGATAGATGGATAGATAGAGAGAGAGAGAGAGAGAGAGATAGATAGATAGATAGATAGATAGATAGATAGATAGATAGATAGATAGATAGATAGATGATAGATGGATAGATAGATGGATAGATAGATAGATAGATAGATAGATAGATAGATAGAGAGAGAGAGAGAGAGAGATAGATAGATAGATAGATAGATAGATAGATAGATAGATGATAGATGGATAGATAGATGGATAGATAGATAGATAGATAGATAGATAGATAGATAGATAGATAGATAGATGGATAGATGGATAGATGGATGGATGGATAGATAGATAGATAGATAGATGGATAGATGGATGGATGGATGGATGGATGGATGGATGGATGGATGGATAGATAGATAGATAGATAGATAGATAGATGGATGGATGGATGGATGGATGGATGGATGGATGGATGGATGGATGGATGGATGGATGGATGGATAGATAGATAGATAGATAGATAGATAGATAGATAGATAGATAGATAGATAGATAGATAGATAGATAGATAGATAGATAGACTTTATTTATTCCAAGCTGGGAAATTCCAGTGTAGCAGCAGCATTACACACAGAGACAATAACAACACAATTAAATAGAAAGAACAACCTAGGCATACTTCAAGCAATAAAATATAAAAATACAATAAAATACAATAAAATTTGTTTGAGACTGTAATATAACGTCACACTGTTAAAATATCGCCTAACTCATTTCTTCATGTTTTGCAGGAAACATAAAAAACTTCACCAAGAGTGTAACATATGACATTTATTGATCATTTCACTCAAAAAGGATGTAACAAAGGATGGTTATTGGCATAGTAATAACACTGTGTGTAAATTATGTAACTTAAGAGAAATAAATGACTTAGACAGTTTTTTGAACATGCCTTTGTGACTTAAGCAAGATATGGTGGATATGGAGAAATGCAGGATCTTCTTCTCTTGGTTCACTAGATCAGTTGTTGCTTTCTGTCCTTCTGCTCTACAGAGTTGGTAAAAGGGCTTTTGTTTACTCTGCACCTTCTGCTGGAATATGCTGCAGAAAGAATAGAAATTAACTGAATTTGTTACTTTGAGAACTTTTAAATCCAAACTAAGAGTTATTGAGGCCAATTCCATAACATGCACTAGTTTCTCATGCTGTGTTTAAGCTCTGTGTCTTATGTAAATATGTAACTGTATTTACAGTTCAGAAGGAGGTGACGTTTAGCAATAACTGAGGTAAAAGCTATCACTTCCAAGGTCCTTTTACTTTTGATACTTTAAATACACTCTGCTGATTATACATCATTTTACTGAAGCATGGTTTGGATACAGGACCCTTGCTAGTGTAGTATTGATACTTTTACCTATAGCAACGATCTGAATACTTCATGTCTGCAGCCTGCTTACTACTTCTGCTTCAGATTTTAAAACTGGGCACTCTGTTTCCTCTCTGTTCCCACCCATCCTATTAATCATATCCACACTTCTGCTATTGAGACACTTCTTCAGTTTCTCTATCCAGCCCTCTTCACTTGTCTTGTTCTTCTTCCCATATCTTGCCTTGACTCCACTGCATGCGACCTAATCATCATATTTCAGACATACTACTAATCAAATATAGATTAGTCGGATAAAACACAAACATGTAGTGGTCATTTGTGAGGCATGTGAACATTGAGATGGTAATTTGTGCTCTAGTGTTGTGATCAGTTATATTGTATTTTATTTAATTACATTTCACCAGATTATACTAGTTCCATTTCAGCTGCAGTTCAGTTCAATAGCTGTGTTATCTGTTCTCAGAGCTATGTGTATGTGTGACAAAATGATAAATAAACATGTTGCAAATAGTAAAATGTATTAATAAGTAAGTGTTTGCCCCCCTCACTGCTGAAGATATTAATTAAAACAAATTATTATTGTGGTATTAGGTCATTTCATTTAAATCACACTTGGATGAATGGGTCATTTTTGACCCATGTGTGTAAACTCTATGTAATAATACATAAAGTATGAGTATTTACAACCATTTGCATTATTCCGCCTGTATATTTTGCCTTCTATATGTTTAGTCTGCATATTTTTTTTAGCTCATTTTATTCTTATTCTGTATATAGCTTGTGTATGTATATGTGTATGTGTATATTTCTTTCAAACAAGGGTTCTGAGAGAAAAGTAATTTCAATTCTCTATGTGTACATTTGTAGCAGAACTGACAATAAAGTGACTTTTGACTTTTTTGACTTTATTTATACAGTCTATGCTTTTGACTTGACTTTTGAGAGGCAAAATGTAAATAATGATCAGTTGTTATCAAAAATAAGATATTTAAAGAATACTAAGAATATTCAATCATAAAATAAGTTGATATTAAAAGATGGAGCACAGAAACACACAGCAGCAATAAATAACATGAAGGGAATGAATGCGGGTCATTTTTGACCATGTTGTGCATTAGAAGGGTTAAATGATATCTCTTCGGATTTATCAACATAAACTTATGTGGCTAAAGCCAGTGGTGGAAAAAGTATTCAGATCTCGTACTTAAGTAAAAGTACTAATACAACACTGTGAAATTACTCCACTACAAGTAAAAGTCCTGCATTAAAAGCTTACTGAAGTAAAAGTACAAATGCATCATCATCAAAAATTACTTAAAGTATCAAAAGTAAAAGTACTCATTATGCAGAATAGACCCACTCAGATTGTTTCATATATTCTAAAAATATATTGTTGGATTATTATTTTTGATGCATTTATGTACGGACCGCTTTAATTTTCCCAAGGTAGGGCTCATTTTAACAACTTAATATACTCTTATGATGTTCAATTTAAAACATGTTAGCAAACATTTCATATTAATTATGTTTTTATGTTAAATCTTGAACTGAAAAGTAACTAAAACTGGCAGCTAAATATAGTGGAGTAAAAAGTACAATATTTGCCTCAAAATGTAGTGAAGTAGAAGTATAAAGTAACATAAAATGGAAATACTCAAGTAAAGTACAAATATCTCAAAATTGTACTTAAGTACAGTACTTAAATAAATGTACTTAGTTACATTCCACCACTGGCTAAAGCCAGACTTTTTCCCAGCAAATATCTCCCAAAAATATAAATATACTAAAGTCTAAAGAGTGTCCCCTCTCCTCTCCAGCAGCTCTCCTGTAGGAGGCGCTGTGAGCCTCTCCACAGGTCAACACCTGATCTGGGCTTCCTCTCCACTGCACGGCTTCCTCCCGCGACCACAGGTAAGGATTATTAATACATGAATGGATGAATGAATGAATGAATGATTCCCAACCTGATCACCAGGAACCCTGCAGCAGATAATCTAAACATACCGGAGCATGTTTATGTTCTTCCCCCTGCTGTTCCTCCATCTTTCTCTTTGCTTTGAACTTTCTGTCCTAACTGTCTGTTCCAGTCAGAACAAGCAGTTTGGACACCACCAACATCATGTGAGTGCATCGTTTCACCTTGTTTCTTGTTTGTGTGTAACTAAATGACGCAGTCAATACTCTCTTTGAAACATAAACATAAACATAAACATGTTTACTGAGTTCACCTGTGTTGGTGTGCAAAATGCTGCAGTGGTTCTCAGTCTCTCTGTCAGGAACATTTACATTCATTGATAATCTGCTCATAAATATGCTCAACGATATGAAACGACAAGAGCCTTCAGGTGGATTCCTGCATCATCATTATTATTATTATTATTATTATTATTATTATTATTATTGTTATTAATAATAATAATAATAATAATAACTCTGGAGAGTACCCCAGTCAGTATCTAGTTTCTGAGACTTCTGACTTGAGTTAAAAGCTTTATAAACTTTATGATATTACTATATTTTATAGCCTGGTTAGAAGCTGCTGCTGCTTGTTTCTGGGGCTGTGTGATGGCCAGTGCCGTGACGTCAGTGGGAGCTAAAGTTGCTCAACTTGTTGTTTCAACTTCAATATTTGATTGTCCATGCTGCTAAATAATTTAATGTCAAGACAACAAGGACAACGGAGTTAACTCAAATGAATCTTGCTATTTGACTTTGAGTATTTAAAGTTTAAATTACTTTTTTTGCACAAATCTTTGTTGTATTGAAAAGGAAAAATTAGTTATAATAACAAACAAACAACATAGAGTTTTACAGTCTGGATCATGATTAAATGTTAATGAATGCACAGGTATTTCTGGTACGTACATCTGATGAATAAATATTCTCTGATTTTTGCTTTCATGTTGTCACACATGATAGTTTCATTTATTTATTTATTTTCGGACTTATTAATTTAAAAACTATTTAAAAGGGAAAATTTACTGTAGCATACACTGTATATTCATCCTGTATAATAGGTTGTATAACAGGTTCCCTAAAATAGCAGTGCATTATATATATATAGATATTTACTGTGTATTCATCCTGTATAATGTCCAGTTTATTTCCCTGCTAAATGTCTTCTTAATCCACTGAAGCATTACTAAGTTGTGTGCAGCTTCAGTGGAGCTTCATGAAGCGTCAGTGTGTTCGTGTCTAAGTCACGTGTTTGATGAATAATTAGCATATTGATCAGGCCTGCGGGCAGCTGCTCTGATGGAATGAACCCAATTAAAGTGAGCAGAGGATAGCTGGCAGACTGTGAGCTGCGTTAATCATTCTGGCTGAAGCTGTGAAGCAGAGTGGCTGCTTTGTTGGACTGCTCATTAATTAGAGCTGTTGGGTTGAATCAACACTTTAATAGACTTTAATGGTGCACTAAGGAATGAATTAGTGAAACTAAAGCAAACCATACACTTTGACCAATGCGTTTTATTGTCCAACAAAAACATTGGTGGTCGACTTTAAGGCAAAGGTAGCTTTTAATGTACAACATTGGGTTAAATAATCTTAATCCATGCAATAATATGTAGAAAAATAATCAATGACACATTTTATTTGCTGTGGTATTCATTATATTTTACATAAGTAGAAAAGAATAAAACACAAATCAACCAATGAAGGATTTCTCTCTGCGAAGCTGTAAAGGAGCCAGTTTCATGGATCATGTTGAAGCTGTGTGTCGCCTCACAGAGGCAGCAGCCAGCAGACTGGTGCTTTCATTCCTGGACCTGACCTCAGCACAAGGAGCCTAATTAACGAAATGATACTAAATAACGGGTTAATAAACTTCAACATCACTCTTCTGAAGACCATATTTAGAGCGATATAGTCAGTCTGGAGGACAATTACGCACAAGCTCTCCAAAGAAGCAAACAGCAGGTGAATGTTTCGCGGTGATGGGACAGTTACTGTCTGCCAAAGAAAAACTGTGGCACAAAATATTAACTTATTTTTTCGTTTTTAATAATTCATATGATCGATTCATTTACACATTTATTTGTTTACAATACAGCAGTACACGCACACCAGACTTTAGTTGACCCTACTCTGCCTCCACTAAATCCTCCTCGGGGGCAAACCTTTTCCCCGGGTGCTGTCTCTTCTCCTCGGCGTGGCTCTTGGTAATGTTGTCTAAAAAGTCGAGCAGCAAACTGGTCTTGCTGCAGCTCGTAGGGTCCAATACGTCACAGGGACTGTTTGTGCCGAAATCCGGACTGGAGTTATCCCAAAAGCGTTTTCCGGGGTGCTGACGCTTTTCCAACTCGGCCAGGTCTTCGTCTCCATCCGCGTCCCAGTCCCCATAGTCGTCCTCGTCCTCGGGGCTGCGCTTACCTGGGTGCTGGCGCTTGCTGTGCAGCAGCAGGTAGCGCTTCCCCGGGTGCTGGCGCTTTGAAAGTTCTCCCAGGAGCATCACTGGGGTTTCAGAAACGTATCCGGTCGCGGTGCGCTTCCCCGGGTGCTGCCTTTTGTGGAGCTCCATGAACGAGTGCATTTCGTCTTCGCGCTTTCCCGGGTGCTGTCTCTTTTGAACATCCAGGTACTGCTCCTCCTCGTCTTCTTCTCTCCTCCCCGGATGCTGGCGCTTCTCCAAGTCATCGCTGTATCTCTTACCGGGATGCTGTCGTTTTGTCACCCATTCTATCTGAGATGATCCCTCTGGAGAAAGGAGACATTATTTAGAGGATTTAAAGCAGCCGAGGTCGACTTTAAATATCCCTTTTCTGCATAAATGGCTCTCCTCCTGCTTGGCTTGGCTTGGCCGTGCGTAAATTACGCACAAACGAGTGTAGCTGGTGGTCAGTATTTTCTCGCATCATATTACATTTTAAGAAGATTCTTTGCTGTTTTCATGTTTTAAAACACATTTTCAAACATGATTTATTTCGTATTGTCTTAACTATCTAACCGGAAAGCACCCAAATGTCCGCGGGAAGCTCAAACGGCTCAGAACATGTCGCCAAATGAGTTGGAGTGTTTAACATTAAAAACAAACAAGACAAATAGCCCAGACATCTACATTAGGTTTAACAAATTAAACATTTTTAAGTGAATTTTCCATTAAATGAACCGCTCCTGCGCAACTGGAAAACCTACTAACACACACTTTACGCACCGTTTCTGCCGTCTTCATCCTGGATCTTCTTGAGGATGGAGCGCAGCAGGAGACTCTCTGCCCTCTGGAGGATGATGTCGTCTATGGTCCTCCCGTCCGCCTCGTCCTCAGCGGGGATGCCCTGTCCTCCACACACAGTCAAGTTGCAGACCACGAGAGACGCCAAGATGAGCAGACATGTCGACTTCATGATAATTTAACTGGTCGTCTGATGAAGAAAGAGATTACGGGAAATATATGAGAGATTAGATTGATTGTGGAGGCAAGGTGAACTCTCTAAACAAATGGCTACACTGCAGTAAATATATTTTATTACAATGTTTGATTCAATATCGTGACTTCTTTTGACCCGGATATTTTTTTAAAGACATAGTAGATAAATTGTCCAGTGCAAACTGCAAACTTATTAAAAATCTCTTTAAAGTGTCAGCTTTCCTTTTAATCCTGACCAGTTGTATAATAATTCTTATTAAATACTGAAACGAGTACGTTGGAAACAAATGGAATCATTTCGCTGCAGAAACAACAGAATTTTAAACTTGATTTGCAGAAAGAAAATATAAAACTGAACGTCACATTGTTAAAAACATTTGAATAAAGCATAATAAATGTGACCATCTAACGAAGAAGCAGACCTACAAACAGACTTAACAAACTTAAACTTTTTTTTTTCAAAGTATTTACTGTAAAGTGCGCCAGCCTCACCTGGAGTCTGTCAGCTCTCTCTCCTCTGTTGAGCGCAGTGATGTTTGTTGCTCTCAGCCTCTCGGAGGGAAGGGGACCCGTGGAGGCCAGGTCTGGAGGTCTGGAGGTATGGGCTGAGAACTTCCCGTCTCAGCATTTATACTTTCAGGTCACTGTCGTCATGCCGACGCTGGAGTCATTTTTTCGGGATCCCTCGTCCCCAATGATGTCATCAAGTCGTGCGCAACCGGCTGGTGAAGGATCGCTCTACAGGGGCCGCTGCACGGTCTGTCATGTGGAAAACACATAAAGTTAGACAGCATGCACCACTACACCATATCTGATCTGATCTGATGAATTACTGCGTAAAAACGGTCAATTTTCCGTTTCCTAATCCATTTTCTCTTCAAATAATCTTTTATTTGTATAATTGAATCAATGTTTGATTTGTTCAGGTTTTTTAAAGTCTCCTCACATTGATTCCATCTTGTTGCTGTTTGCCACTCAGACCACATAAATCATTTGAATATCTTAACAAATCTGAAGGTTTCCTGTGGGTGAGCCAGTAAGGGTTGCAGAAATATGATTTTATGTTTTCCATGAATCCCCTAAGGTCACAGGAGTCAGGACGGAGAGCTGAATCCATCTGATTCTTCTGAGCACAAATAATTCACTTTCTGGTCACGATGCAGCAGCTGAATGTTTCAGAGGCGGATCTGAAAGTTTTGCATGCAGTGGGAGCAAAGGATGTTGACTCACTGTTCTGAAGCAACCACACATGCAAAATATAATGACTTCTGAAGCCACTTTTAATGCTTATTAATGCAAATAATGTCTCATTTAGTGATGAAAATAACAAGACATCTAACCAAGTGCTGTATAAGCACAAACTAACACACCTAAACTTGAGTATTTCCATTTTCTGGCACTTCTAGTCCACATTTACCTTCAACTGTCTCACATTTATCTGACAGTTGGAGTTACTGGCTGCTATCTGTCTGTCTGTCTGTCTGTCTGTCTAGATAGTTTTTTATTGGAGTCGCAGTGAGTGAGTTGTTGTGCAGTTTCATGTCGGAACTAAACTAGAAATAAAATGGTTCTTGCACGAAACTGCTCACAAAAAGGCCTGTGGATGATCTCGATCAGGATTTCTGGAAAGAGACAGTTTTTGAGATTTCCAAATGTATTTTTTGGTTCTTTGAGCACCACAATCAATGAGCCTAGTTCCATTTTATCTGAGAGAAGGCAGCATCAGCAACTCACAATCAAACTGAATGATAAACAGAACTACACGTACAAGAAGAAACATGCATTTCTTATTTTGAGGTGAACTGTCCCTTTTTAAACGATTGGTTAAATAAGTGATTAGTCAGTAATAATTTCATGACATTTTGAGGTTTTAGCTCCTTAAATTTGAGAAACAGCTGTTTTTTTCTGGTCCCGCAACCTTTTTTTTTCCCTTTTTCACATAAATCCACATACTTCTGTGATTTGCTGAGGTTTAAAAGTGCAGACTGAGTGAAAGATTTGTCTTTTTCTGTGCAGAGAGAAGTGTCAGTCAGCCTGAGATGGAAGAGGATGAAACCATCAGGACGTCAGGTCAGTGGTGGTTGGTGAGTTCACTTGATTGTTGTCTTCATGACTGATATCGGTCATTAGTTCTGGTGCACGCCAATTTTTTCACACAGTAATAGTTTACAAAAAAGTATAACTTTGTATGTGAATGCAGCTGTCTGGATTCCTGATGAGAGAGGAAGTGGTTTTATTTAAAAACCTAAAGTATCAGACTTCTCAATCCCAATCTCGCTTGTATGAAACTTTTATATATATTATTATATATACACTGTAAAAAATGTTTGTAGAAATTACAGTAAAACACTGTCAAATTATATCAGAAATAGGGCGTGAAATTAAAAATGTAATATCACCGTAGTAGACACTTTTAATTACCGTAAATCAAAGAATAGCACAAAACTTTTACTTTTTTCTGTCATAAACTTTAGAAAACACAGTTTTGCTGTAAAAAATATTAGATTTTTCATTTAAAATGAATGGAGAAATACCATAACGTCACAAGGACATAACTACCCTAAAAATAATAGCAGACCAAAGGACCTAACAAAGGACCTAAAATGACCAAAAGAGTCACAAAACGACCAAAAAAAAGAGACAGAAAACGACCAAAAGAGACACAAAACCATCAAAAAAGACACAAAACGACCAAAAGAGACACAAAACTATCTAAAAAGACACAAAATGACCAAAAAAAAGACAGAAAAGGACCAAAAGAGACATGAAATTATCAAAAAAAGACACAAAATGACCAAAACAATACGTAAAATTATCAAATGAGACACAAAATTACCAAAAAGAGACACAATAGGGATAAAATGGCAAGTGATTTTTCAGTCTAAATGACAGATTTTGCTGATATTTACATTTAAATTTACAGTAGAAAACCCACTCACTGTATTTTTTACGGTAAAGTTCTGGCAACCACAGCTGCCGGTATTTTACCGTAAATTAAACAGAATATTTTTTACAGTGTATATATAGAGTCAAATCCCTCCACCGTCTGGAGGAACTCCCACTCAGTCAGTGGTGAAGCTCACTGTGAATTGAACTGACCATGTAATGCTGTAATTATTTCCCCTCAATGTGCTGTCATGTCCAATACTTCAAGTGCTTTCTAGTCTCCAGCAGAAACCTGCAGTCAGTAATATCAATATAAATCAATATAATCATTAGATAGAGTGTGCTAAATGAAAGAGTTTTATTGGATAGTGTCATAAACCTTCAGCTCATCTTTAGCTGTGAGATGATATATCTTATTTTCTTTTGTGAAAGGAAAAAAAACAGACTCTCTTTAACATTCTCATTGATGCTCAAAAGGTGGTGTTGATCTGATTATTAATATTTTAAACATTTTTCATTTGAAGGGTTTTTGTTGAACCAGAAGAGTCTCTTTCCTTCGTTAAACTCAGTTAAAATGTCTGTCTGTGATCTCCTTCTGCACTGCATTGCTTAACCCATAGGAACCTATGGTGACACGGTGTCGCAAACATTTTAAATGTTCCAGTAATGTTCATGTATGTTTTCTCAAGTACATTAGTGTGTTTTTTAGTGTTCTACAGCTGCAGTAGCTTGTTGAGAAGCCGTCCAATAAGGCAGTAGTTCTCAACCTTTTTGAGTCGCGACCCCCAATTTAACATGCATGTTGTCCGTGACCCCCCCTCACTGAACACAATCTCACACGCACAGTTCAGATCACCCAAAAAAGAAACAAAATTACCCAAAAAAGAAACAAAATGACCAAAAAAAGGAACAAAATGACCAAAAAAGACACAAATTGACCACAAAATGATCAAAAAAGACACAAAATGACCAGAAAAGACACAAAATGACCCAAAAAAGAAACAAAATTACCAAAAAAAGAGACAAAATGACCAAAAAAAGACACAAAATGACCAAAAAAAAAGACATTAAATGACCAAAAAGACTAAAACACATTAACACATGAACACTTTAACACAGTGGAGACAGAGCTGACTTCCTAAATGATTTGGCGACCCCCAGAAATCATCTCGCGACCCCAATTGGGGTCCCGACCCCAAGGTTGAGAATAGCTGCATTAAGGCAGTGTTATTTATATTTATTTATTCTCGATTTATTATTATTTTGTTACTTAAAAACAAATCTGAAATGGAATTTGTTGTCCAACGTCACTATTAAAGTCACAATTTTGATATATGTGGTGGAAATGGAAAGAAAAAGGCAAATTTGTGTTTCTGTAAGCAGAAAATGTGTCTAGTTTATTCATTTAAAAATAAGATATATCATAAGGTCCACATGGTTTATGGTATATCCCCCATAATTTTCCTTTTGAAGGATTTCTGGCTCTGGGTTCTTCTGGGTTAAGATGTATGCAGAAACTGAAAGCGGCACAATTAAGACATATGTGATCTGTATGGGGAACCATCTTCTTCATGTATGTCTTCCTTCCTATTAGGCGTTATGTGTGTAACGACATGCCCACAGGAACCAATTAATGGCCCGAGAGAATGTATGTATGTAGGATTTAAAGCAGTTTAAAGGCCAGCACGAGCTGAGAGAAAGTCTTTTGAATGTGTTGTGTGAACGTCATGATACTGAAGACGCAGAACAATAAAACAGAAGGAATAATTGCTGCAGGTGTAGCAGCGTTTAGGTTGCAACTTTTTTTTTTCTTCCTCCTCCTTTATCACTGTACTGTAAGGCCGTGATTAAAATGCGTCCTCCTTTCCCTTGATTAATTCTCACTCATCCTGCACAGAAAAAAAGAAAAGAAGGCCGCTATCAGAGCCTTTCAGAGCTGGAAATCATAACAATTAGTATTCCGGTCAGGATTACCTCGTGTACTGAGGAAGAGGACAGGTTAAGTATACACCCTGTGCGGTGTGAGAAAATAATAAGACTCATTAGCCTCCGTCCTCTGTTTACTCCTGCTGCTGTTAATTATATATCTTTCTAAAGTCTTTGTGAACTTCTTCAGTGTGTGAAGGAAGTTTCTGGCGACATGTCATCCTGGATGTGCAGCCAGATTAATGCTGCACACATCACAAAGCCAGATTAGTGGTTGAGCAACTCTCTTTGGATTTAAATGTGTTTTTTAAAGTGTCAAGAAGGTGGTTTTCTCTGCTGCACAGCTACAAGAAAAGTTTTTATGATTTTAAAAAGAATTGCACTAGAATTCGTAGGTATTCTACTAAAGTTTGTCATGTTAAAGCCACATAGGCAGTAGTGGAATGTACATTTACTAAGTACTGTACTGTAAAAAATGTCTGTAGATTTTACGGTGAAAAATTATTAAACCATGACAGTAAAAGACCGTAAAATGATAAATGGGTTAATTCAGTTTTAGTAACAATTAAATACTGTAAATGTATATATCAGCCAGAACAGTATTTTTACAGGTTTTAAATTAAAAAAACAAACATTACTCTATTACTGTAAAATACATTGGCACCGTGTTTGTAACAAAAAGCATCACTGTAATTTTTGCATTTATTTTTTGTAAAAATACTTTTTCTCACTGTTAAATGTACTAAACACCATATCTCTAACAGAAATATACTGTAATATTTAATGGTAAAATCTTTAATTTATGCAGCATTTATAAAGTATTTTCTTGTCAATTATATGTCAAATCTTTTGATGGAAAAACCTTTTATTTATACGGTAAAAAATGTAATAAATGCAATCTTAAACGTGAAATCAACAGTGTCAATATCTTTTTACCGTAATATTAGAAAAAAGTTGCACCGTATTTATTACGGTAAAGTTCTGGCAACCACAGCTGCTGGTTTTTTACCGTAGAAACAACGTTTTTTTTTTACAGTGACAATTTTGAGATACTTTACTTGAGTATTTTCATTGTATCTAATGTTATACTTCTACTCCGTTACATTTAGCTGCCAGTTTTAGTTACTTTTCATGATCAATTTTGATTCAATTAAACCTCAGAACAGTATATTTAGTGGGGCAGTGCTGCATAATGAGTACTTTTACTTTTGATACTTTGAAAACATTTTGATGCTGATATTTTTGTACTTTTGCTAAAGTAAGTTTTGAATGCAGGACTTTTTCTTGCAGTGCAGTAATTCTGAAATTTAGTATTTATTTCCACCTCTGCACATACACTGTAAAAAATGTTTGCATAAATAACAGTAAAACTCTGTCAAATTCATCAGAAATAGGGCATAAAATTAAAAATTGTATATCACCGTATTAGACACTTTGAATTACCGTAAATCAAAGAATAGCACAAAACTTTTACTTTTTTCTGTCATAAACTGTAGGAAACACACAGTTTTGCTGTAAAAATATAACGTTTTCATGCAAAATATATGGAGAAATACCATGATGTGTGAATGAATGACACAATTACCCTAAAAATAACGGGACTACTCAGTCTAAATGACGTTTTTGCTACTCACTGTATTTTTTACGGTGAAGTTCTGGCAACTGAAGCTGCCGGTATTTTACCGTAAATTAAACAGATTATTCTTTACAGTGTAGATCACCTTTGGAGAGGAGGTGGATGGCACACCTGAACCCACGATTTTCAACCACACTGTAAAAAATTGTTTGTAGAAATAACAGTAAAATTCTGTCAAATACATCAGAAATGGGGCGTAAAATTAAAAATTGTACATCACCGTATTAGACACTTTTAATTACCGTAAATCAAAGAAGAGCACAGAACTTTTACTTTTTTCTGTCATAAACTTGAAGAAACACACAGTTTCGCTGTAAAAAATATAACATTTTCATGCAATTTTAATTAATTGATCAATGTCCTGATGAAAAATAATTAATTTCAATGCAAATTTATGGAGAAATACCATGATGTGGGAATGAATGACACAATTACCCTAAAAATAACAGGATTATTCAGACTAAATGATAGTTTTTGCTGATATTTACATTTAAATTGAGAACAGAAAATCCACTCACTGTATTTTTTACGGTGAAGTTCTGGCAACCACAGCTGCCGGTCATTTTACCGTAAATTAAACAGATTATTTTTTACAGTGCAGGAGACACCTGAGTCCCGTTGTTGGAGGTTCTGTCCAGCAGCTGTTAACGAGGTATAAAATGAGGCTTGCTGGACTCTCAGAGATAAAGTGGGAGTTAAGGAGCTCTGGTGGAGCAGCTTCTCCTTCAAGTTAGAGGAGACAGCTGAGGATCTGGTCCAGATGCCTCCTGGTGACTTCCTGTTAGAGGTGCTTCAGGCACGTCCAGCTGGTAAGAGGCCCCGGGGCGGACCAGAACAAACGCTAGAGGGACTGTGAGTCCCGGAGACGTTACTGGGGAGAGGGACACAAGCATCACTTGTCATGATTCGGAGGATTTCACATGAATCACGCCGCAAAAGTTTTTGTTAGTAATACTGTGACAATAGACTTTGTCTTTGCCTTAGATCAAACTAATAACCAGAGTTTTAGATCAACCTGGTCTCACAGGAATCCGTGAAATAGCCACGGAATCGCTCAAATTTCCGTGAAACTGACACAAAATGACAAAAAAAGACACAAATTGACTAAAAAAAGACACAAAATGACTAAGAGAAAACAAAATGACCAAAAAGACACAAAATGACGCTTAACTCAAAATCCGTGGAATAGCCACGGAATCACTCAAATTTCCGTGAAACTGACACGGATTTGGCTACAATGCAAGTTAATGCCAGTCATATCCCGTGGCTATTCCATGATATTTCCAAAGTGATTATGTCCAAGTCACGTGACTTTCAAGGTCCCGCGTCAGAACATAAAATATCATGCTAGACATGTGATCAACTCATTTTTAGTGCAGAAAAAAAAGTCAATTTTTTTTTCACTAAAAATGAGAGAACTGTCCGCCATGTTTTTTGTTCTGACCGCCGGGACCTTGAAAGTCACGTGACTTGGAACAAACCAATAGGAACAAATATCCATGGAATAGCCACGGGATATGACTGGCATTAACTTGCATTGTAGCCAAATCCGTGTCAGTTTCACGGAAATTTGAGTGATTCCGTGGCTATTCCACGGATTCCTGTGAGACCAGGTTCTTTTAGATAGATGTCTCAATCCATTTGTTGCACAAAGTGAAATGTTTTTTTATTTTTTATTATAAAGGTGCGATACAGTTACTGTGAAAGTATCATATTGCTGAATCCACAGAGAAATCCACACAGCCTGTACTGTCTCTTTAAAAGAGCCATATGGACTTCAGTGAGGTTGTGATATCACAGCTATACTATGTGTAGTGTTCCATTCATTGCCTGGCTGAAATAATGCTGCAGAGACACTGAGTTGCAGATACAGAAAACCTGGAAACAATCAAATTAGACAGGGCTTTTTCTGGAGGGGGGGCTTTAAGAGAGACAGAAGCTAAAATGGAGCATTTGAGACAAATAGTTAATACTATATACTAATACTGTAAATTCACACACAGTTTGATAAGCATTAAATCATGTGTAATCTTCTTGTAGAAACCCAAAATACAAGGATGAACCTGAAAATGAGCTTATGTCCCCTTTAAGTAGGATACATTTGCCATAAATTTTGGGTAAATTAGGACTTTTTTTAAACTAAAAAACATGGCAGACCGAGCGACTGCATCACACTGTTGTGAAATCCAGAGTTACCAGAGCCAGATGTGTTTCAGGATTAAAGATGTTCACCTCAGTGGAGCACAGTGACTAAGTGTAACTAGCTTCATGATAGCATCCCGTTGCTTGACTCCCCAGCGTGCAGCTCATGAGACGGAAACATTTTCCTGGGTATCTGGATGCTTAACCCATTGACGCCGGGAAAGCATTACCACATTTCTACCATTAAAACCGGGAGCGCTGTTGCGTCACTCTACCATTTAGGCCGGGACAGCGGATACGTCATTTTGTAGTATTTGTATTTTTTTCACCTATTTTCGGTCTCTTGGCCAATGAAATGCATCAGAACATGATCAGAATACATGCGGGAGTGTCGCAATGCATCATGGGACTTTTTCAGAACTTATAAATCATGGAGGAAGACGACTATAGCGGAGGCATATCTATATATCTATATATCTATATATCTATATATATATATATATATATATATATGAGCGGAGGAGCTCAGCAGGAAGAGACGGAAGAGATCTGATGAAAACAGCACCGATGATTTTATTGCTGATCCGACTTTGAACCCTCGGAACCAATCGACCGGCATTTATGGATGAGGAATATGTTTTTAGACGACATATTTACACCGAAGAACAGACAGATTTGTGGCCATCTGGAGATAATAATAATATTATTAATGAGATATTAATATTAATAATAATAATAATAGGCTAATTGATTGTGATGATGATATAAGAAATCATGACTGTTTATGTCTTATATTACTTTATACGTCGTTGAGTACCCTGAAAAGTGCAATATATAAAATGTATTATTATTATTTATTATTATTATTATGATATTTTTTTTTTTATTACAGTAGGCTAATGAGAACTATGTCT
The DNA here is from genome assembly GCF_030273125.1 of Centropristis striata. Classification (NCBI taxonomy): domain Eukaryota; kingdom Metazoa; phylum Chordata; class Actinopteri; order Perciformes; family Serranidae; genus Centropristis; species Centropristis striata. Next base: position 41,676,176 of record NC_081521.1, on the reverse strand, counting down.
TGTTCTTCCAGTGGTCATATCATGTTAGCATCTTTCTAATGGGCATGTATTAGTATTATGCATAGGATTTTTTATTCAGTCAAATGTAACATTTGCTGAGTTTGTTGATTTATTAAAAAACTTTATTGAAGGTTTGGACAAATAAATTCAACTTTGTATGAAAGCCACGGGTATAAGCTCTCAAATACTTTTTGAATTTCATTTTTATCTGCTACAGAGGCTGAAAAATCTATTATTTAGTAGGTGTTGAATTTCCAGAAAAACTTCAGGTTTTAGGGGGTCATTTGAAAATCGCCCAGAGGTTTTACAGGCATTTTTTTCCAGGCGCTTTAGGCCTTAATGGGGTAATGACCCCTGCAGCCTTCAGTGTAATCTTCTCTCTTTAAGCACTGGGAAGTCATGTCTGTGGCCAGGAAATGCTTTCTAAGAAGAAGAAAAACAGAATAATACCACCATGAACACACACATCATCACTGACCTGGAGACATTTGACTGCAGATTTACAGATAACATTGAAGGAAACTACTTCCAATGCAGCAACAACATTAAAACAAAGAATTTGCTTTTTTGCATCCTTGTTAAGTCTGACTTCAGACAAACTTTTTACATTCACATTTACAGTCACAAGAAAAGGAAGTGAATAACCAGCACTATTCATGTTTATTGATTTGTTCAATTAAAACTAAAATATTACAATTGATTGTGTGGTATGAGGTTAAGCACATTGTGTTTGTCTATAGTTGAGATGCAGATCAGATATATATATATATATATTATAACAAATGCATGCAGAAAACTAGGTCATTTCAAAGGGTTCACACTGAATTAACCTAATAATCTCATCATTCATATTCACCCTTAATTTCACCTGGCAGTTAATATCCCAGTTTAGGAATCCACATTTGGTTTGGTTGGCACTGAAGCAGAAAAAAGAAGATTTTTTTAGGTTTATTTTTATTCCTTTTGGGAAAAAAAATAATGCAAGTATCAAAGAAAGACAGACGTAATCATCTAACTGTGGACCTCATCTCGTCTCATTTAGCCTTTTTTCTTCACTATTTTCATTATAAAAACAAGGAACATTTCAAACACTGTATGAACACTGAGCTCCAGTCACAATTAACATTAACCCATAAGAACCCAGAGCCAGTTCTCCTTAAAGGAAGTGTTCTATAAGTGGACCACATAGAACACATTTCTGATGTTTTAAGAATAAAAATACTACCCCTAAATGTCAAAAATCTGTGATGAGACATAAACGTTACAATGGGCGTTTATGGTATTTATGTTTATGATATTTTTTGTTTTAAAATAGAGAAAAACTAGACACATTTTCTGCTTACAGAGACACAAGTTTTCCTTTTTATTTTGCATCTCCATAACATTTATCAAAATTGTGACTTTAATTTGTTCAGGAAATCTGGTCAGAACAAGTTAAATGCAACACAGGACAAACTATTAATGGATTAGAATTGTTAAATTGGTTTAAACTTAGCCTAGTAACAAAAAATAAGCTTTTTAAAATTAGCTACTTTTACACATTTCTGTTTCCAGTCACACAGTTTACATCTCTTAGGGACTTAATGAGTTAATGTGAAGCATAAAGCTGAATATGGGAGATTCTAGAAGATTTAAAGTGTTTGTTACACGCGTGTCACCATAGGTTCTTATGGGTTAAAACTGAAAATGATCTCTTATGCTGTCAAATTGAGAAATCTAAAATGGACTGGACTAATAAAGAAACAAAATGAATTTTAAAAAATAACTTTAAATAGGCTGAAAAACACTTTGTAGAGCTGAAGAGAAGTGCAGAGTGCTGGTATTAGAAAGTAGGGAACGATGCTTCTTACAGCTCTAAAGTCACATAAAGACACGTCCTCGCATGACTTACTGCTTAATAATTCTCCAGTATTCCTTTCAGCGCTTCATGTAATGTGTGTTTTAGTTGCAAAAAAACAGATGAGTTCAGCAAAGCAGAGTTATTAAAGAAAAGTATTCTCAGTAAGTTCAGCAAAGCAAACAGAGTTGAGACAGCAGAGCTGCAACACCTCCGAGTCCAGAGACACTAACAGGTGAAAGAGTCAGAGTGACAGGACGTGAGGAGGCTGGTAGGAGGCGTTGAGCAGGAGACGGACAGGATGGAGGCAGACACCGGAAAACGAAGCAACACAAACAAATAAATAAACAAACGGGAGAGAGAATGCGTGATAACCCTGTCCCCATAAAGTGACACAGGCCTGACAGGGTCACTGTGGCAGGGAGTGAGTGGCAGCTTACAGGGAGACGGCTGCAGGCAGGCGTGTGTGTGTGTGTGTGTGTGTGTGTGTGTGTGAGGGTGTTCTTGTACTTCCTACATAGTGAGGACCAGAACACGTTTTTAACCAACAGAGTGAGGACATTTTTGCAAAGTGAGGACATTTCGGCCGGTCCTCACTTCTTTTTTATATTTCAGACTTTGTTTTAAGGGTTAAAGGTTACATGATAATGATAATTAACTGAAACTGTATTGTGTGGTTACTAAACTAACTAAAATTATAGTGAAAATGTCCTTCGTTTTCTTCTTTGTCAACAAAGGAAATAAA